>NC_089591.1:3754583-3779076 GCF_019320115.1 Miscanthus floridulus | reverse complement strand
GAGAGGGAGAGAAGCGTCGCGATGTGGGAAGGGCATCGTGGGAGCGGAAGCAGGCGGCGGCGGCGGCGATGCAGAGGTGGTAGGGCGTCAGCGGCGGCGGCAATGCGGGGGTGGTACGGCGTTGTGGGAGCGGAAGCAGGCGGCGGCGGCGTCGATGCTGAGGAGGGGAAGAAGATGGGTTAGCCAGCCAGCCAGGCAACAGAAGCTAACGGAGGTGGTGGGATTTACCGTTTGGGCTAACGGGGAATCTTCTTAGTCCAGCCTAACATCCAGCAAATCACCGTGTGTCCATCCATTCAAATGGGAACAATAAATTTCCGAGTGCACGATACGAAAATGTCCGTGCGCTGCCACGGATACACGTAGCAGGGGTAAGGCGATTGCACGAAGCTGGGGTGGACATCGCGCGTGGAGCGAGCGTCGGGTGGACCATACGTTTTAGGTGTAGAGATAGATATATAGATTTTAGAAAGATTAGTAATAATTTTTTTATTAAATTTGTGTTTTACGATACAAACATGTTATTCGATTTTTTTTCGTTGTAGCACATCAGCATTCACCTTAATCGTAACAAGTTTATATTTCACAATACATGTTTTACAATATACTTTACCATTAAGAATCTAATCTTTCAATAGTTTGACCAGGAGAACGTGCTTTGCATGGACACCAAGCTGCAGCTGGTCAGCAATAAAAAATGATCCAGAAGATTTTTATGTCCAAGATGCGACGTCTGACTTCTTATAGCTAAAGCATGTAGATGCCTCGAGCTATAGTTAGAAGTGTCCTGCATACACTGTTCGCCTAAACGACCGTTTAGCCCGTTTACACACCGTTTAAACGCTACATAGTGGTACACCGTTTCCGTTTAATCGTTTGTTTGACCGTTTAAACGGTTGTTTTTCCTGTTTAAACACCCGTTTTGCCTGAATAATGGGCTAAATGGTAGGTGACCGACCGTTTACCGTTTAGTGTTTAGGATAACACTGCCTGCATATAAGTTGTTTGTTAATTTTTAAAGTTAAAGTACTATTGATATTCTGGAAAAAAAAAGGTATCGACGTGTGATGCATTACCTCTTTCATGGAGTTAGAACCTCTTTATATATGATATTTTTCGTGAATATATCATTTGTCGGTTTCTTCTTCTCATTTCCTTTTCCTTTCCCCTTGTTCACATCCTTCTTAGTAGCCAGCACGGTTAGAATCCTAATGTTTGATCTTGTCGTAGCCCTTGATAGCGCCACATATAATTGGCCGTGCGAGAACACTGATTCCAGCAAGTATACCCCAACGTTAGGGATAGTCTACCCCTGTGCCTGGTTAACAGGCATCACGAAGCTGAACTGAATAGGGAACTGCTTTCGCTTAAATTGGAAAGCGAACATCTTGTCGTCCGACAGGCATAAGGGTATGCGAGGCAGAAAAACTCGCTTTTCTAGCGTGTTGTCCCAACACAATTTCCACGTCTATGGTATTATTTTGAAACCCTCGTATGATAAGCATGGTATCATTATAAAGTCCGTTCGCAGGGTCAGTGTTCCTAAGCAATATGACCGGACAACCAATCTTCAGCTTCAACACATGTGGAGGTAAACCATTGGGTGTCAAAGTGTTAAGAAATTCCTCAGGGTAGTAGTTGTGCAGATTATCCACCGCACAGTCAAAGCTATAGTACACCATCTCATTCTAGTGGAAACGACCGATCATCTTCATATTAATCATATCAACCCCGTCGTTCCGTATAGATAAGATCGCTCGAGAGGTGATATAATCTTTGCTTGATATATTTGCATTAAGGTTAGAGAATATGCAGTCAATTAGAGTATCAAGATCACTATCTTCTCTGGTGTGTGGTATGCATATATCATGAGGAAGACGGATTTCATCATCAACGGTCACCTCCTCAGATCCTCCACCGACACGCAACAAGTACTCTGCAAACCACAGGTCGCTCTTTGCCCTCATGTTGCGCACCAGTTTTAGATGTCACATGGAATCCCAAAAGGTACGACATCCGCAGTGAGGCACCGACCACCTGAGCCCTCGACCCTCTCCAAACAACGGGAAAAACCTATCTGAAATCTCCACCGAACACCACGGTCTTCCCTCCGAACGACAACTCTGGTCGGTCCATTATATCACGGAGACTGTTGTCTAGCACCTCAACAGACTGCTCTTTGTCATGCTAGGCTCGTCCCAAATAATGAGATGATGCTTGAAGCAGCTTGGCAATACCACTTTGTTTCATGAAGGTGTAAAAGGCCCCATTATCAATGATGAGGGGAATCTTGAAGCACGAGTGGGCGGTTCTACCATAAGGCATTATTGAGGCTGCGACACCAGATGTAGTTGTTGCCACAACAATCTTTTTCTGACTGCATATAGTAGCGAGAAGTGCTCTGTACAGATAAGTCTTTTTGGTCCTGCCAGGACCATCCACAAAGAAGAGACCCCCATCCTCGGTATCAACCAAGAACATAATCTCATCGTATGTAGCCCTCTGCTCCTCAATAAGGGTGCCTGATAGAGCCACATCATCCTCGTTAGCCTCAATGCTAGCAACCTCAAAAATCTCTCTAGGAATATCACGAGAGACGTCATGTGTCATCGATATCAGGAAGTGGGTATATCTTTATATCTTTCTGCATTGATTGTAGCAATTTTCGAATATCTATGAGGATCATCTACTCCACCATGAAGGTGGATTGATTATTGCTCCTGTAGTCCTATGGCATTGCCTCCTTGTGTTTCTCCTACAGTCCAAACACATTGATAAGCTCATAAAATACCAATATTGTTGCAAAGAGCCTTCGCAGCGCATATGGCATCATCCACCTGGTTGCCTCAGTGAGACTCGTTTAGCGTGTTGTCCTCTTCAATTAGGCCCCTTCTTTTTGTAGCTTCACAAAAGGTTGGTAGGAGTTTGCTGTCCACGATCCTTAGACACTCAAAGGAGGTTGCACCTGCCACGTGGTTCAAGAGAACCCTAAGATAGTAACGCTCCCCCTCGGCTGGATTGGTAGACACGATTCTTCCAATCTATCGTAATGTATCACGACGTACCCTATTTTGCAAAACTTTGTCCTGTGCTTGCCATGTATAGAACTTGGGAAAGTCCTGGTACAATATACCTCAAGCTGTTTCATCTATCATGTTCTTCTCGAAGTATACTGTAAGCATTGACCTATCAGCACCTAGACAATCAAGCACTCGTAGAATCCCCTGGCGTCGGTGAAATGACATCATGTGCATGTCTGGAAGATGTAGCTGTAAGGACAAAACAGTAGGGTACCTATCACTCAAATCAAACTCGTATATCCTCCACAAGGCTTCTGGGGGTTACCCATCTAGCATCTCTATACTGCTTGATCTCATCAATGATCCCTTCACTATCCTCCTTGTCAGCCTCTCTCACAGCCACGGACGTCTGGTCATGACCCTTGTAAATGTACTTAAACAGATACTTGACTACCTTGATGCTCCCATATGCCTCAACATTGATGTGGCAGTTGAACAAATGAAGGAGATATGGGTTGTAAGGCACGACCCATCTATTATCAAGCTCGTGTCCACGAACTTTTTCTTTTCGTTCATCTTTACGCCGTCTGTAAACTGGGTTGAGACAAATTTATATGGCAGATGTGGCATGCATACTTTTTCAGTCAAGGCTGGTTGCTAGCATTAATATTGTTGAAAGTTTAAATTGAATAATTAGATGGCATCACAATATAAAATAAAATTCCATGTACCTATAACTCATCCATAAGTCACCATACATATTTAGTCGAGAGGAAAAGAACTAGTGCAAAGAGCATGCCACATATTATGCCAGTATGCACACTCTGCACACAGAACATATGGTTCATTTTTGTGAGAAATAACATCACTCAATGTTAATGTTGTATTTCAGAAGTGGCGAGAAAATCAGAGACACTGTACCTCTAGATGCCCAGATCAACGAGCTCCTTGATGGCGGCGTCGAGCGCGCCGCACATGGCCTTGGGCGCGTGCACCTAGTGTCCAGCACTGCTACGCCGATTGCAGGTTGAAATGAATCTAGATTCCCAGATTTCTTGGACAAACAAAGAGTCATTTCAGTAAAGATATTTCTGTGTGGAGCATCACGTAAAATAAGACCCTTCATGCTATTCATTACTACTCCCTCCATTGCACAACAGAAATCCAAAGCCGTTATCCGTGCACAGACCACTGCACGAAGCAAATCATGGAAGAGGCAATAGAAGATGTTTAACAGATTGGTGTATCACTAACACAGAGCAACAAAAAGGATCACTTAACAGATTGCCGATAGTCAAATCATGGAAGAGGCAATAAAAGATGTTTCATTCAATAGGAAACCATACGCAGGCAAAAGGCCAAGAGTATTTCACTCTTGATATTTTTTTTTAACAACAGCAAAAACACATGAAGCAATGCATTTAATTGTTGTGGACTTGTTTGTGAGCCGGTATAGGCGTCGCCTCAAACAAGGCCTCAGCCCAGGCCGTGGCTAATAGGCTGCTGGCTGTTTAGATAAGTAGGGAGGAGTTTTAATAGATTGATTTCTATTAGTAGATTGGTTTAATTATGGAAGTGCACCTGGACTATAAAGGGACACCTTAGGAGATTGTAATAGGCATCGAAGAAGGAATAAACCTCCCTGTGCATCGGGGTGGGGTTTTACCCTTCGACGGTGGCGTCGGGCGTTTCAGCCACTGGCACCGGAGAAGCTCCCACCGCCGAGGTTCCTCGCTATCCTCAGCGTTTCAATTCCCAGTCCAGCCTCCTCCACTCTCCTCTCCGCTCACCTCACCGCCGGCACCATAACAATTTGGTATTAGAGACCTCCATCAGTGCATCGACAACCATGTCCGACACTCCCTTTGACCCTGTGGCGTTTGAGGCGAAACTGGATGCAAAGCTAGACCTTATCTTCGGTCAGCTTACCACCATCACCAACCGCCTCAACTCCCACGATTCCCGCCTAGCGCGCGTCGAGACTGGAAAGCCTGATTCTGGCAAGGGCAGGGAGGACGCGGCTGGCGGCGGGGATGTCCATTGCGACGGTAGCGGTGCCCACCGTGAAGACCGCGAGGACTACGATGCCCTCGGCTCTGCTCGGGACCACACCAGGGAGGACTTATGTGCCCGCGCGCTTTGAGACTGCACACGCTATTCTGACTCGCATGATCGGTTTGCGCGTCACAATCAGGGCGGCTTCGGTCACGATTTCTACAGCTGGGGCGCCCATGACTTGGACGAGCACAGCGGTCGCGGCAGTGACTACGGCACTTGCGATGATCGCGATTTTGACTCGGGCGGACGTGACTTCGATCGTGGTGCCTTTGGGCACTACTATGACTATGATAGTCGTGCCTTTGGCCACAGAGGGCGCTATTGTGATGACGTCGCTGGCCATCGTGAACCCCACATGCCACCGAAGATTCAGTTTCCTAGCCTCGATGGGGAGTCTGATCCGCTCACATGGCTCAACAAATGTGACAACTACTTTTGCGGACACCGTGTGCCGGAGGACGAGAAGGTCTGGATGGCGTCATTGCACCTGGATGGAACCGTAGCCGAGTGGTACTACCAGGTGGAGCACAATTTTGGGATGATCTCTTGGCTACGCTTCGTCGAATTCGTCAACCTTCACTTTGGTCCGTCAATTCGCACTAACTCTGTTGCCGAGATCAAGGCCCTGGTCCGCACAGGCACGGTGGAGGTGTATTCTCAGCGCTACGTAGCCCTGCTCTCCCCAACCTCTCCACACGGACGGCGAATGACCTCTACACCGGTGGGCTAGGTCAGCCGTTAGCCTCAGATGTGGAACTGCAGTACACCGTGAGTTTGGCACGGGCGTATGAGCAGTGCCATGTGGTGGAGGCCTACACCGTCAATAGTTCGACGGCGCCCAAATCTTCTACTCGCCGAGCCACTACTTCATCCAGCGTCGCAGGCTCTGGTGTGGGTCTGCAGGACGGCAAGCCGGAAGGGCTACGCTCTCACTTTCACCGCCTGACATAGGCTGAGATGCAAGAGAAGCGGCAGAATGGGCAGTGCTACTTCTGCCCAGAACCTTATTCCAAGGATCACAAGTGCGCTGCGAAGGGCGTCTTCCTCATGGAGCTTGCGGAAGGCGAGGAGGACCCGCTCGGCGATGATGTCACCAACCTGGAGATATCCTTACACGCTCTCACTGGCCTTGGGTCTGCTAATTCCATGATGCTGCAAGTGGTGATTGGTGGTGTTCAGCTCAAGGCCTTGGTTGACATGGGTTCCACGCACTCTTTCATTCACTTTGAGTTGGCTGCTCAATTGGGCCTGGTGGTCACCGAGCGCACCGGGCTATCAATGATGGTGGCCAACGGCGATCGAGTGCGTAGCCCCGGCATGTGCCTCGCCATGGACATCCTCATCCATGACTTACGCTTCTCCATCGACTACTTCACCCTCGATTTAGGCGGGTTTGACATTGTCCTCGGCGTCCAGTGGCTCCGCACCTTGGGGCCCATCGTCTGGGACTTCGACGCCCTTTCGATGGCCTTTTGGTTCAATGGTCGCACCCATCACTGGAGCGGCCTGGGCTGAGGCCTTGTTTGAGGCGACGCCTATATTGGCGGCCCACAAACGAGTCCACAACGGGAACTATCGGCTTGGTCAAAGCTGTACGTCATTGGCGGCCATATTTATGGGGTCGTTCCTTCACAGTCCGTATAGATCATTGGAGTCTCAAGTACATCCTCGATCAGCGCCTCACAACGATTCTGCAGCACACGTGGTGAAAGCTCTAGTTTGGTTTTGGTTAATTGATGAAACCCTAAGGGCTAACCTAGTTTATCAAGTGATCATAAAATAGGTAGCACACTCCAAGTGGTGAAGCAAATAAAGATCATAGCATGATGATGATGATGCCATGATAATGATCAAGTGCTTGGACTTGGAAAGAAGAAAGAGAAAAACAAAAGACTCAAGGCAAAGGTATAAATTGTAGAAGCTATTTTGTTTTGGTGATCAAGACACTTAGAGGGTGTGATCACATTTAGGTTTGATAGCCGTACTATTAAGAGGAGTGAACCTCGTATCGAAATGCGGTTATCAAAGTGCCACTAGATGCTCTAACTCATTGCATATGCATTTATGATCTAGTGGAGTGCTAACACCCTTGAAAATGTTTGTGAAAATATGCTAACACATGTGCACAAGGTGATACACTTGGTGGTTGGCACATTTGAAGGGTGAAGAAGTTAGAGGTGAAAAGGAGTTAGTCTTGCTGGTCACTGAGTGACCGGACGCTGGTCTCAGAGGGACCGGCGCGTCCGGTCAAGTGTGTCAGCGTAGACGCCAGCATCGGTCATCGACCGGACGCTGGGTCTTGGACTGACCGGACGCTGAAGTCCAAGGTCCGGTCCTGTTGTCGGGAAGCGCAGAGAAAAATCACTGAGTGACCGGACGCTTGCAGGGTCCGGTCAAGCATGACCGGACGCGTCCGGTCGAAGAAATTCGTTTCTGAAACCTTACTGGAAACGACCGGACGCTGGAGGCTGAGCGTCTGGTGAGTTTGTGCTCTACGTCCGTTCAATATGATGATCGTTGAAATCTAACGAACAGTATTTGAAGCAGGGGACACGTGGCGTGAATCACATGACCAAACGCTGAGGGCCAGCGTCCGATCGATCGGACCGGAGCGTCCGGTCACCCCGATCAGTGCCTAGTGAAGGGGTACAATGGCTCTATTTCGTGAAGGCTTCTATTTAAGCCCCATGGCCGGCTCAAGCTCAGGCTCTTGCATATATTTTTTTGACATAGCAACCTTATGAGCTTAGCCAAAGCCCTCCCACTCATCTCCATCATTGATCCATCATCTTTGTGAGATTAGGAGAGAATCCAACTGCATTGCTTGAGTGATTGCATCTAGAGGCACTTGGTATTCGTGTTGCGATGCGGATTTCGCTTGTTACTCTTGGTGATTTCCACCACCTAGATGGCTTGGTGCAGCGGTAGAGGATCGGCACGAGTTGGTGATTGTTCGTGGCCGTCTCCGGTGATTGTGAGAGGAGTTGTACCTTCCTCGACGAAGTGCTGAAAGGTAACTCTAGTAAATTGCTCGTGTTATTGAATTACCTCACTTGTGGGTAGATTCTTGCGGTGTCCAATCATGTGGACGAGGTTTGTGAAACACCTCTTAACCACCAAACCACCAAGTGTTGGTTGACACAACAGGGACTAGCGTGTTGGCAAGCACGTGAACCTCGGGAGAAAAACCGGTTGTCTCTTGCCCTTTTATGTTCTCCCGGTGATTGGTTTCATATTCATCTTATGATTGATTCATTCCTCTACACGGCGGTATAACCATCCTACTCACTCGTTTATATTCTTGCAAACTAGTTGTAGCAAGCTCTTTAGTGTAATTAGATTTGAGAACTTGATTTGCTATTTAAGTTTGCTTAGTGGAGCTCTAAGTTTGCTTAGTGGAGCTCTTTAGAGTAGAAAGATTGAGAGCTCTTAGTGAGTAGTATCATAGCAAGTTGTGTGTCTAGCTATCATTGCAACTAGAATTGTGGGATAGGTGGCTTGCAACCCTTGTAGAGCTAGAGCAAGTTTGCATTTAGCCTTTTGTCATACTAATCAAATTGCTCTAGTCGATTTGTAGATTTTTAAATAGGCTATTCACCCCCCTCGAGCCATATTAGGACCTTTCATGTGGGTGACTAAGCTCTTTGGTTATGATCTCACAGTTGAGTATTGTGTAGGGAAGCTTAACACCTTGGCGGATGCTCTGTCCCGCTGTGACTTTGACATGCCTGTTGTCCATGCAGTCTCAGCCCTGACTTTCGCCCTCTATGATGATCTGCGAAAGGAGCACTTGAGTGATCCGTAGGCCCAAGAGCTACGGGTGCAATTGGCAGCGGGTATAGCGCCAGATGGATGGACACTGGTGGACGACATGCTGCTGTTGAGGAGGCGTCTTTTTGTCCCAGACACCTCATTGCTTTGGCCGCGTCTGCTGCAGGAGGGGCATGGCAGCCATGAGGGCACCTAGAAAACTCTTCATCGGTTTCAGGCATCCTTCTTCAATGCTCATGCTCATCGATTGGTCCGAGACTATGTCCGTGGCTGTGCTATTTGTCAAAGGAACAAGACCGAGCATCTACATCTAGTTAGGTTGCTACAGCCCTTGCCTATTCCGGAACATGTGTGGAGTGACATTGCCATGGATTTCGTTGAGGGATTTCCCCGGGTTGGTGGCAAGTGTGGCAGAACCACCCGGAATAGCGTACTTACGGAGCGCTCGTCTTCCACCAGACACTAAGCACCCCGAAAGCCACTACCACGAGCGGTATCCGTCGGGCACACCCCGAGGGAGAACCCGAAAGATCCACATTTATCCCAAGGATCCAATAATGAAAACGAGTTACAACACCAGTCCATCTCATACATTAGAGTTTCTTCAAAGTACATTATTACAATACCAAATACAGAGTGCGGAATGATAAACAGCGGAATATTAAAAGATAACATCTAGCGATAAGATAACGAGGATTCCGTCTGAGCCCACCAGATGGATCCTCCACACAAGGAACTCCTCAAGCATCACCTGCAATAGGGGTAAATAAACCCTGAGTACACAATGTACTCGCAAGACTTATCCGATCAGTGGGAATACTTTCCCGACTCCAAGGAATATGCTAGGCTTTATGGTTGCTGGTTCTCTTTTAGCAAAAAGCAATACTAATAGTGAATCCTTATTGATACATTATTATCATCAGCCGGATTAAGTTTTCATCTAGTCAATCTATATAAGCACCTGTTCTACTTTCAAGCAAGGGTTGAGCAATCGATATTGTTCCTTCTCCTTTTTCACTTCCAGTTCTTACTACGGTGCTAAACCGCAGACAAGCCGTACCGGATAACCCGGCGATTCGCGAATCAATGTACCCAGCTGGGTGCCCCGAAGACACACGCCCCGCTTGTACCCCAGGCACAAGCAGGACTAACCCACCACTCTCTTGTCCCGGGTGTCCAGGTCCCCGTCCAAACTTGGACTCCAAGCCCCCGCCTCTGAATCCCGGACTCAGTGCGGCGCAAGGACCTCCACCACCTCCTCTTCCCATCAGTCGGTCCGGAAAGAGCCGGATCCGCGACAAGAGAGCAGCAAGTCTTCCCTGCGCCCATACCCAAGTATGTGCTCGGGACAATAGTCTGTGACTTGCCTAGAGTCATATGCAACGACCGGTCCTTAATCGACACAGACAGGGAAAAAGTGTAACCGAGCTATGCCCTGTTGGCCGCAGGACACCACCCCTCACACCCACCAGTACCAAATCCACATCCCTGTCCGGTCACCATTTTTCCTTTCCATTATTTCATCATGATATCATAGTGTAATCACCTATTTGCGAGTAACGGCAGGTTACTCACGCTACCGACATCCTGAGCATAGCAGCTACTCGACCTGCACTAGTAGGACTCATGGTGGATATATCTATGCATGTAGTTTCGATAAAATGCCTGTAACGTAAATGCATATCATATAAATATATTCAGTGATCATTTAAAAATAGGGTTATGCACCGGGGCTTGCCTTGGGCAGTTGCCGAGTCAGCAAAGTCAGTACCAACAGGCTCCTGGTCTCCTTCCTGCGTGAAAAGCTCCTCCTCGTACTCCTCGATCACCTCGTCGTACTCCGGATCGCCGACGAGTACGAAGTCTACCTGTTCGTGATCTACATGAAATGACGAGGCAATGATTACACTATGGCAACAGAAATTCTCAATGCAAAAGTACCTCTATTACATTACTAAGCGAGGTCTTCCTACTAAAGTCTAAGTTATACACCAGTACTACTAACAAGTATGACCGTGTCCTATATTCTTACAATGACTACGGATATTCATACTCCTAATGTCAGTTTATGATAAAGCAAGGATAACAACTACGTCCTCTAACGACTCATTCTATGATTATCATCAGTACAGCAAGTATATACATGCCTAAGGAACCTACGGTAACGATTTCAAAACTAAAGTAATCGTCGGTTTGTCCCCAACAAATCTTGCAATTAAGGATCGATATACCGCTAAGCTTCTACTTCAAGCTTATGAGCCTACCATCCTGACCACTAACGGTGAACCAACTGTACTAACAGGTAGGCGACATTTATGCGAACCCAACAAACTTTGTTTCGCTATTTTTGGACAATCATGCGATTTGCTACTAATTATTGAAGTTCAGTTCATAACCTATATAGATAAACAATTTCCAATATAATGAAATGGAGAAAACAAAAACCTCCCTGACCAGCCCACGACGCGCGGCCCGACCCAACTCGCCATCCCGCCCGCGCGTGACAGCAGCCAGGCGCGCGGCCCACGCGGAGGCGCGGCCCAGATGGCCAACGGCCCGCGAAGGGAAAAGCCTGCGCGCGCGGTAAAACTTGCACGAACACCCCCGACGAACTCGGCATTTACTACGGGCTCTACGGTACTGTTTCTCTACTCTACCATTTTACACCAGCACCCTCCCACCTCCTCTTCTTCACCGCGAGGAGGTCCCTGGCCCCCCCAGGGCGCGCACCGGCGCGACGGCACGGCACCGGGCGACCACGCCGGCCTCACCTGAACCCCTACAGCCTACCTAAGGGGTCGATAGGTACCTGGATAGCACGTAGAAGCTACTGGAGGCGACGCGACGAGCAGAGATGCAGGCACAACCTCCCTCCCCGGCGGTGACTCCTGACCTGCAAGAGCGAGCGCGTTCCCGTGAGCACCATCGAAAGTGAGGCCAGCGCACGAGCTAGCGAGCCCCAGGGAGCACTCACCGACACCCCTGCGTTGACGGTTAGGTTGGAGGCGGTCTGAGCAAAGCTGGCCACGTGAGCTCGCGGCGGTGCGGTGATGACCGACGAGGGCACTACCGTGGCGGTGGGGCTGGCCTGCTGCTATGCTAGGACTGAGGTGCGCGGGGTGCTCAGGAGGACATGGCGAGTCTGTGGGTGCACTGAATCGCCACGAGGCGCACTGCGGGACTGGCTCGCCGCTAGAGGGCGTCGGCACGGCCTTATGGACCCGGTGGCGCGGTAGTCCAAATTGAAGCGCAGTGAGTCGAGAATGGCAGCGCAGTGGGGTAGGCTAGATGACCGGCTGTCTAACGAAGCTGCAAGCAACGTCAATTTGAAAATGGTGCACCCACTACGGCGAATTGGAAGAAAAGGTCGCGACGGCTAGGAGGCAACGTATACAGAGGAGGTCCCGTCGCGGTATGGCTCACCAGCAACGTCAACGCTCGGTACTGACTTGCCTGGCCATGGGGAACTCCAAGGCGTGCTCCTGACAGCCGTTCGCACGGCCGCAGCAACAACGACGAGCCATGGCATGGCATGTCTGCGGACAGCGCCAGAAAAAGACACGGCGGACGCGACGCCGAGGCGACAGCGCAGCGGCAGGTTTCTAAACGCGCAGGCGGCCAAGGGGTCAACTGGGGGTACCGAGCGCAGCCGCTAGCGACGCGGACGCGGGACCCCGACCGACCACGGCCACAGCGGGGGCAGGGCAAGGCAGGCAGAGCACGGCCGGCGGTCCGAGCGCGACACATCGGTTGGCGAGGCGAGCAGCAGCGAGGTAGAGCGCGCAGGCGGGCAGCAGCCAGGCAGAGGGTCAAGACGCGCGGGGCGTGCGAGTGAACGGCGTCGCCAGCCCAGCCGAGCACGGCAGTAGCTCAGGCCCGCGCGGCACAGCGCGCTGGCAAGCCGACCGGGTGGTGACCGCGCCCAGCGCCCAGCCAGGTGATGTGCACGACTTTTAAAGCAGCTCGACAATGCGTACGCCATGTTCCAATCGTTAATCTAATTTCTCGATGCGAATATGGGTACACCTAGCCGTCACCATCAGTCGCGACATTGCTCTCCTTCTTAGACCAATTGTTCTACAACTAATGCCGAAGATGGCTTCGTCGACCACTTCGAATACTTACGCGGAGGACGTCGATTAGAAAGGTTTCGCGTCGAATCACCAAACCCGACCCCCGGGACGTACGCGCTAGCCATCCAATGTTATCGGCCGCAACCTTTTTATCATCATTCACGAAACGTTTTACACCATTTAGCGTTAACAATAATTCGATTAAGGTAATAAACACGTTATGTGACACGAAACATAACCTTGTGCTTTCCCGTTTCGTAAACATGTTTCCAAGCCAAATATGGATTATAAAGCCTATCTTACACCAATGCACATAAATCAGATGCCTGCGAAATGTTTCAGCAAAACGTTACAATATAACACCAGGGTGTTACAAATCTACCCCCCTAAAACAAAATCTCGACCCGAGATTTCATGTGCCTAGTGAGAAAAGGTATGGAGTACATTTTGCACAAAACTAACTATCTGGCCCAGAGAGGAGATGGGGGTAATGCTTTGTTAAGTAGTTCTCTTGCTCCCAGGTGGCCTCGTCCTCTGAATGGTTTTGCCATTGTACCTTGTAAAACTTTATCACCCTGTTCCTGGTCACTCTCTCCTTCTCATCCAAGATTTTTATAGGATGTTCCACATAGGACAGATCAGGTTGGAGCGGAAGTCCTTCTATTTCCACAGATTCTTCAGGAACTCGTAGGCATTTCTTCAGTTGCGAGACGTGAAATACATTGTGAACTGCCGAGAGAATTTCAGGGAGTTGGAGACGATAAGCAACGGGACCACACTGCTGCAACACCTTGTATGGACCCACATACCGAGGGGCTAACTTGCCATGGACACCAAACCGATGTACTCCTCTCATAGGAGATACCTTGAGGTACACAAAATCTCCAACTGCAAATTCTAAAGGCCTTCTTCGTTTGTCTGCGTAAGCCTTCTGTCTACTCTGAGCTGACTTCAAGTGTTCACGAATAATATTTACTTTCTCTCGAGCCTCCTTTATGAAATCAGGCCTGAAGTACCCACGGTCTCCTACTTCAACCCAGTTTAGTGGTGTCCTACACTTCTGTCCATATAAAGCTTCAAATGGTGCCATACGGATACTCTCCTGATAGCTGTTGTTATAAGAAAATTCGGCCAGCTTCAAACACTGATCCCACCTCTCAGGAAAAGAGATTGTACAAGCCCGCAGCATATCCTCGAGCACCTGGTTCACCCTCAGTTTGACCATCTGTCTGTGGGTGGTATGCCGAGCTCCTGAGAAGGCGAGTACCCAAACACTCCTGGAGTTTCTCCCAGAAACGAGAGACGAAAACTGACCCTCTATCCGAGATAATGGTGAGAGGAACTCCATGTAGGGTCACAATCCGATCAAAGTATAACTCCGCATACTTCTTTGCATTGTATCTAGTGTCCACTGGAAGGAAGTGGGCAGACTTGGTGAGACGATCCACGATGACCCAAATAGAATCAAAACCAGAGGAGGTGCGGGGTAAACCCACAATGAAATCTAGGGAAATATCCTCCCATTTCCAAACAGGAATGGGCAAGGGCTGCAGATATCCCGGAGTACGCATATGATCTGCCTTGACTCTGCCACAAGTATCACATTCCGCAACGAACTAGGTGATATCTTGCTTCATGTATGACCACCAGTACAGCCTGCGCAGATCATGATACATCTTGTTGCTACCAGGGTGGATAGACAGCTTGGAATGATGGCCTTCTTGCAAAATCTTCCTTTTCAACTCTTCATTGGATGGAACTACCAGTCTATCCTTTATCTCACGACTCCCTGCTCATCAATGCTAAAATGAGGATCACGCCCTTCTGCTAGTAACTTCTTGATGTGAGGAATCTCTTCGTGGTCTTCCTTCTGTTCCTGAATAATTTGCTCCAGTAATTCTGAGGTTAAAGCAATATGAGCTAGCACCTCAGTGTGGTGGAGTGACAAGGGTATTTCCTCAACCTGATGCGACTTACGACTCAAAGCATCAGCCACCACATTAGCTTTTCCTGGATGATAGTGGACTTCCAAATCATAATCCTTGATCAACTCTAACCATCTCCTTTGTCTCATGTTCAACTCAGACTGAGTGAAAATATACTTAAGGCTCTTGTGGTCAGTGAAGATATGTACTTTGTTGCCCAACAAATACTGCCTCCAAATCTTCAGAGAGTGAACTACAGCAGCTAGCTCTAAATCATGGGTAGGGTAGTTCACCTCGTGCTTCTTTAGTTGGCGCGAAGCATAAGCTATCACACGCCCTTCTTGCATAAGCACACACCCCAATCCCGTCTTCGAGGCATCACAGTAAACATCAAAGGGCCTCTCAATATCGGGTTGAGCCAATACAGGAGCAGTGGTCAGAAAAGTCTTCAGGGACTGAAAGGCTTCTTCACAAGCTGGACTCCAAACAAACATAGCTTCTTTCTGGAGCAGCTTAGTCATGGGCTGGGCTATCTTGGAGAAATCAGGGATGAAGCGTCGATAGTATCCAGCTAGTCCAAGGAACTGGCGGATCTGGTGCACAGACCTTGGAGACTTCCAATCTAATACATCTTGCACCTTGCTGGGATCCACAGACACGCCCTCAGGTGTCAACACATGTCCCAAAAACTGCACTCGATCAAGCCAAAACTCGCACTTGCTGAATTTAGCATACAGCTGGTGCTCCTTTAGCCGAGTCAGTATTATCCGGAGGTGATGGGCATGCTCTTTCTCATTCTTGGAATAGATTAAGATGTCATCAATGAAAACTACCACAAACTTATCTAGCTCCGGCATAAAAACTGAGTTCATCAGGTACATGAAGAAGGCCGGGGCATTGGTGAGGCCGAAAGACATCACTAGGTATTCATATAGCCCATACCTAGTAGAGAAAGCTGTCCTTGGTATATCCTGGGGCCTGATCTTGATCTGGTGATAGCCCGATCGGAGATCTATCTTCGAGAACACCATGGCACCAGCTAACTGATCAAACAAAGTATCAATGCGGGGCAAGGGATACTTGTTCTTAACTGTTACCGCATTGAGGGGACGGTAATCCACACACATCCGCAGGGTGCCATCCTTCTTCACGAAAATCGCTGGGCAACCCCATGGTGAAGAACTTGGGCGGATGAAACCCTTGTCCATCAACTCCTCCAGTTGCTTCTTCATTTCTGCTAGTTCTCTTGGGGCCATGCGGTACGGACGTCTGGAGATAGGAGCAGTACCAGGCTCAAGCTCAATAGAGAATTCTACCTCACGGTCCGGTGGCAATCCAGGAAGATCTTCAGGGAAAACATCTGGGAACTCACATACTATTGGAATGGAGGTAAGATTAGGAACGGCTTCAGCAAGGGCAGCAACAGGTAAGACCGATTCTGAGGGTATGATGAGAGACATCCGGTCCTCAGAAGACGGAAGCCGTAACTCTACACTTCTTCTCTTCATATCCAATACTACCCCATACACCCGCAACCAGTTCATCCCAAGAATAACATCAATGCCTTGCCCAGGCATTATCATGAACTGTAGACGGTAAGTGTGGGTGGCTAATACCAAACTTACAGTATCCGTACGGGTATTGATAAACATCTGAGAACCCGCAGTACGGATCTTATAGGCATACGGTATAGCCACAAGTGATAAGTTGTGCTGCTCTACAAACCCCATGCTCATAAAGGAATGCGATGCACCAGAATCAAACAACACCAAAGCTGGATGGGATTCGATGGTAAACATACCAGCCATAACTGTCTCCTGATGCACAACCTGCTGAGCATCCGTGAAGTGCACCTGACCAGATCTGCTGGGCACCTTTCTCTTGATGAAAGTCCTCTTAACGAGCCTGGAATTTGCAGACGGCTGAGACGGCTGAACTGTCTGCTGCTGAGGACACTCCCTGGCATAGTGGCCCTCCTTGCCACACTTGAAACAAGCACCAGGCTTGTTCCCGAATCCCTGACGAGGTGGGACCTGCTGTCCCTGAGTCTGCTGGGGCTGCACCTGCTGCTGAGATGCCTTGTACTGAGTAGCAGAAGTATGTGATGTCTGCTGGGGTGACCGGAACGGAGGCCCGCCGGATGGTTGATAGGGCCCCCGCCTAACAATTTGCACCTTCTGAGTATGAGGGTGGCTGGAGGATCCAGCTGCCACCCTCCTCCGCTTCCAATCCGCCTGAGATGCCCGCTGAAAACCCTCAAGAGCAATGGCGGCGTTCATCAGAGCCCCAAAGGTCTGATAGTTTCCCAGGTACAGTTTCTCCTGTAGAGCAGGAGTGAGACCACGAAAGAAACGATCCTTCTTCTTGTCATCCGTGTCCACCTGACTACCAGCATACTGAGCCAAGTGGTTGAACTGATTCACATACTCCATTACCGTCCCGCTTCCCTGACGCAACTCCATGAACTCGGTCACCTTCTGGTGGATAACGCCAGCCGGTATGAAGAACTCGCAGAAGGCGGCGGAGAACTCCGGCCACGTTGCTGGGTCATCCGGCAGCTCCGCGGCCTGGAAAGTCTCCCACCAGGCACCTGCGGACCCCAAAAGCTGTTGGGACGCAAAGTGCACCTTCTGCTCATTGGCCACTCCGAGCAGCCGAAACTTCTGCTCCAGCGTGCGAAGCCAGTGCTCCGCCTCCAACGGATCGTCCGACGGTGTGAACGTGGGCGGGTGGGTCTTGAGGAAGTCCTGATAAGAGGACTGTCCCTCAGGACGGCGAGCACCACCCCCATTCCCACCGTTGCCTCCAGGGCCTCCACGGGCGAGACCCGCGACGGCCTGTGCCATAACCTCCAAGGCACGAGCAGTCTCCTGTCGAGCAGCGGCTGACTCCCGACGAGCAGCCAACAACTCCACCATGACCTCCGCGGCGGACAGCGGCGGAGGCGGTGGTGGCGGCGGGAAAGGATGAGGAACCAAAGGTGGAACCTCCCGAGCTCCCTCGTTGTCACGCTCAAAAGCCCGAGCACTATCACCATGGCCCTCGTTGGCCGCTCCCGAACTGGTGCTCCCACGTCCGGACCTCAGATTCATCTGTAAGAGAGACGAACCATCCATTAGGACACCCTTTCGATTATCCGATGAGAATCTAGGGATTAAAGCGATGATAGCACATTTTTTTAAAGTATTCATTAAGTTAGTTCTACCAATTTACTACTTTCATTATACGTGAAGGGGGATTCCTAGATCAAGTAAGATGCTATTATATGATGCATGCTTCGACCTATACGTTCCCTCAAGCCGGAATATAGCGGCGTTCGTAACATTTTCGGCACATCGCACACTCACTTTCCGTATACTAAGCGATTTCTTACGCAACGTAAGTCAGTGTTCCTGCAGAAAACTGATTAGATAAAACCAGTGCCGCTATCCTAGATACACCATATAGCTAGGGCTTATACTTATATAACTTAACTTAATCGCATCCTACTTTTCGCAAAACCTTTGTTGGTCAAACTTTTAGTTTTGTAACAGAGTGAGGAACTCATGACCATTATTGGCTCTGGTACCAACTGTGGCAGAACCACCCGGAATAGCGTACTTACGGAGCGCTCGTCTTCCACCAGACACTAAGCACCCCGAAAGCCACTACCACGAGCGGTATCCGTCGGGCACACCCCGAGGGAGAACCCGAAAGATCCACATTTATCCCAAGGATCCAATAATGAAAACGAGTTACAACACCAGTCCATCTCATACATTAGAGTTTCTTCAAAGTACATTATTACAATACCAAATACAGAGTGCGGAATGATAAACAGCGGAATATTAAAAGATAACATCTAGCGATAAGATAACGAGGATTCCGTCTGAGCCCACCAGATGGATCCTCCACACAAGGAACTCCTCAAGCATCACCTGCAATAGGGGTAAATAAACCCTGAGTACACAATGTACTCGCAAGACTTATCCGATCAGTGGGAATACTTTCCCGACTCCAAGGAATATGCTAGGCTTTATGGTTGCTGGTTCTCTTTTAGCAAAAAGCAATACTAATAGTGAATCCTTATTGATACATTATTATCATCAGCCGGATTAAGTTTTCATCTAGTCAATCTATATAAGCACCTGTTCTACTTTCAAGCAAGGGTTGAGCAATCGATATTGTTCCTTCTCCTTTTTCACTTCCAGTTCTTACTACGGTGCTAAACCGCAGACAAGCCGTACCGGATAACCCGGCGATTCGCGAATCAATGTACCCAGCTGGGTGCCCCGAAGACACACGCCCCGCTTGTACCCCAGGCACAAGCAGGACTAACCCACCACTCTCTTGTCCCGGGTGTCCAGGTCCCCGTCCAAACTTGGACTCCAAGCCCCCGCCTCTGAATCCCGGACTCAGTGCGGCGCAAGGACCTCCACCACCTCCTCTTCCCATCAGTCGGTCCGGAAAGAGCCGGATCCGCGACAAGAGAGCAGCAAGTCTTCCCTGCGCCCATACCCAAGTATGTGCTCGGGACAATAGTCTGTGACTTGCCTAGAGTCATATGCAACGACCGGTCCTTAATCGACACAGACAGGGAAAAAGTGTAACCGAGCTATGCCCTGTTGGCCGCAGGACACCACCCCTCACACCCACCAGTACCAAATCCACATCCCTGTCCGGTCACCATTTTTCCTTTCCATTATTTCATCATGATATCATAGTGTAATCACCTATTTGCGAGTAACGGCAGGTTACTCACGCTACCGACATCCTGAGCATAGCAGCTACTCGACCTGCACTAGTAGGACTCATGGTGGATATATCTATGCATGTAGTTTCGATAAAATGCCTGTAACGTAAATGCATATCATATAAATATATTCAGTGATCATTTAAAAATAGGGTTATGCACCGGGGCTTGCCTTGGGCAGTTGCCGAGTCAGCAAAGTCAGTACCAACAGGCTCCTGGTCTCCTTCCTGCGTGAAAAGCTCCTCCTCGTACTCCTCGATCACCTCGTCGTACTCCGGATCGCCGACGAGTACGAAGTCTACCTGTTCGTGATCTACATGAAATGACGAGGCAATGATTACACTATGGCAACAGAAATTCTCAATGCAAAAGTACCTCTATTACATTACTAAGCGAGGTCTTCCTACTAAAGTCTAAGTTATACACCAGTACTACTAACAAGTATGACCGTGTCCTATATTCTTACAATGACTACGGATATTCATACTCCTAATGTCAGTTTATGATAAAGCAAGGATAACAACTACGTCCTCTAACGACTCATTCTATGATTATCATCAGTACAGCAAGTATATACATGCCTAAGGAACCTACGGTAACGATTTCAAAACTAAAGTAATCGTCGGTTTGTCCCCAACAAATCTTGCAATTAAGGATCGATATACCGCTAAGCTTCTACTTCAAGCTTATGAGCCTACCATCCTGACCACTAACGGTGAACCAACTGTACTAACAGGTAGGCGACATTTATGCGAACCCAACAAACTTTGTTTCGCTATTTTTGGACAATCATGCGATTTGCTACTAATTATTGAAGTTCAGTTCATAACCTATATAGATAAACAATTTCCAATATAATGAAATGGAGAAAACAAAAACCTCCCTGACCAGCCCACGACGCGCGGCCCGACCCAACTCGCCATCCCGCCCGCGCGTGACAGCAGCCAGGCGCGCGGCCCACGCGGAGGCGCGGCCCAGATGGCCAACGGCCCGCGAAGGGAAAAGCCTGCGCGCGCGGTAAAACTTGCACGAACACCCCCGACGAACTCGGCATTTACTACGGGCTCTACGGTACTGTTTCTCTACTCTACCATTTTACACCAGCACCCTCCCACCTCCTCTTCTTCACCGCGAGGAGGTCCCTGGCCCCCCCAGGGCGCGCACCGGCGCGACGGCACGGCACCGGGCGACCACGCCGGCCTCACCTGAACCCCTACAGCCTACCTAAGGGGTCGATAGGTACCTGGATAGCACGTAGAAGCTACTGGAGGCGACGCGACGAGCAGAGATGCAGGCACAACCTCCCTCCCCGGCGGTGACTCCTGACCTGCAAGAGCGAGCGCGTTCCCGTGAGCACCATCGAAAGTGAGGCCAGCGCACGAGCTAGCGAGCCCCAGGGAGCACTCACCGACACCCCTGCGTTGACGGTTAGGTTGGAGGCGGTCTGAGCAAAGCTGGCCACGTGAGCTCGCGGCGGTGCGGTGATGACCGACGAGGGCACTACCGTGGCGGTGGGGCTGGCCTGCTGCTATGCTAGGACTGAGGTGCGCGGGGTGCTCAGGAGGACATGGCGAGTCTGTGGGTGCACTGAATCGCCACGAGGCGCACTGCGGGACTGGCTCGCCGCTAGAGGGCGTCGGCACGGCCTTATGGACCCGGTGGCGCGGTAGTCCAAATTGAAGCGCAGTGAGTCGAGAATGGCAGCGCAGTGGGGTAGGCTAGATGACCGGCTGTCTAACGGAGCTGCAAGCAACGTCAATTTGAAAATGGTGCACCCACTACGGCGAATTGGAAGAAAAGGTCGCGACGGCTAGGAGGCAACGTATACAGAGGAGGTCCCGTCGCGGTATGGCTCACCAGCAACGTCAACGCTCGGTACTGACTTGCCTGGCCATGGGGAACTCCAAGGCGTGCTCCTGACAGCCGTTCGCACGGCCGCAGCAACAACGACGAGCCATGGCATGGCATGTCTGCGGACAGCGCCAGAAAAAGACACGGCGGACGCGACGCCGAGGCGACAGCGCAGCGGCAGGTTTCTAAACGCGCAGGCGGCCAAGGGGTCAACTGGGGGTACCGAGCGCAGCCGCTAGCGACGCGGACGCGGGACCCCGACCGACCACGGCCACAGCGGGGGCAGGGCAAGGCAGGCAGAGCACGGCCGGCGGTCCGAGCGCGACACATCGGTTGGCGAGGCGAGCAGCAGCGAGGTAGAGCGCGCAGGCGGGCAGCAGCCAGGCAGAGGGTCAAGACGCGCGGGGCGTGCGAGTGAACGGCGTCGCCAGCCCAGCCGAGCGCGGCAGTAGCTCAGGCCCGCGCGGCACAGCGCGCTGGCAAGCCGACCGGGTGGTGACCGCGCCCAGCGCCCAGCCAGGTGATGTGCACGACTTTTAAAGCAGCTCGACAATGCGTACGCCATGTTCCAATCGTTAATCTAATTTCTCGATGCGAATATGGGTACACCTAGCCGTCACCATCAGTCGCGACATTGCTCTCCTTAGACCAATTGTTCTACAACTAATGCCGAAGATGGCTTCGTCGACCACTTCGAATACTTACGCGGAGGACGTCGATTAGAAAGGTTTCGCGTCGAATCACCAAACCCGACCCCCGGGACGTACGCGCTAGCCATCCAATGTTATCGGCCGCAACCTTTTTATCATCATTCACGAAACGTTTTACACCATTTAGCGTTAACAATAATTCGATTAAGGTAATAAACACGTTATGTGACACGAAACATAACCTTGTGCTTTCCCGTTTCGTAAACATGTTTCCAAGCCAAATATGGATTATAAAGCCTATCTTACACCAATGCACATAAATCAGATGCCTGCGAAATGTTTCAGCAAAACGTTACAATATAACACCAGGGTGTTACAGCAAGTCGGTAATCCTCACCGTGGTCGATCATTTTTCCAAGATGGCTCATTTCATCGCCTTGAGTCATCCATATTCAGCAAGTTCTATGACACGTGCCTTCTTCGACAATATTGTGCGCCTTCATGGGTTTCTCTGTTCCATTGTGAGTGACCGTGATACGGTGTTTACCGGCAGTTTTTGGGAAGAACTCTTCAAATTGGCCAATGTCCATTTACTCCGTAGCTCAGCGTTTCATCCACAAACAGATGGACAGTCTGAAGTTACTAACCTCATCATAGTAATATACTGCGGTGTTTAGCTGGTGATCGGCCATGTTCTTGACTTCAGTGGTTACCATGGGCAAAGTTTTGTTACAATACTTCATTCTAGTCTGCTCTCCGTACCACTCCCTTTGAAGTGGTCTATGGCAGACCACTGATGCCTCCGGTGTCTTATATTCCTGGTTCGGCCAAGGTGGCTGCAGTGGATCAGCAACTTCGTGATCGGGATGTGCTCTTGGTTGAGATTTGCGATAGGCTGCAGTTGGCTCAGGATGTGATGAAAGATCATCAAGATCAGAAGCGTCGACCACTTGAATTTGCGGTGGGCGATTGGGTCTGGTTGCTCCTCCATCACCGTACAGCTGTGGGCATTACTACAGCTACACCATCCAAGCTTGGGCCTCGTTTCTTTGGGCCATATCAGGTGATTGAGCACATTGGCAGTGGCATATCATCTGCATCTCCCTCCCAAGGCACGCATTCATGACGTCTTCCATGTTGCTCTCTTGAAGAAGTTTGTGGGGGAGCCGCCAACTGCGTTAGTTCCATTGCCTTCAATTCTTCATGGTCGGGTGGTTGCTACTCCAGCAGCTGTGATCCATACTCGCCTCAACCGCGGACTCTGTACTCGCCTCAACCGCGGACTCCGTACTCGCCTCAACCGCGGACGTTGGCAGCTTCTAGATCATTGGGATGGCCGCACTCCTGCTGATGCTACTTGGGAAGCTGTAGAAGATTTCAAAGACCACTATCCAGAGTTTCAGCTGACGGACGAGCAGTTTGTCCGGGAGGAGGGAAGTGTTGTGGACTCGTTTGTGGGACGCCGGTATAGGCGTCGCCTCAAACAAGGCCTCAGCCCAGGCCGTGGCTAATAGACTGCTGGTTGTTTAGATAAGCAGGGAGGAGTTTTAGTAGATTGATTTCTATTAGTAGGGCGTACCCAGTGCAGAGAGCACCCGCTCTGTGTGGGGTCTAGGGAAAGGTGTTAGTGGCAAGCCTTACCATCGCTTGTGCAATGCGAGGAGACCACGACTCGAACTCGGAACCTTCCGGTCACAGGCGGTAAGACTCTACTGCTTGCACCAGGCCCGCCCTTCAGATTGATTTCTATTAGTAGATTGGTTTAATTATGGAAGTGCACCTGGACTATAAAGGGACACCTTATGAGATTGTAATAGGCATCGAAGAAGGAATAAACGTCCCTATGCATCGGGGTGGGGTTTTATCCTTCAACAGTGGCTTCAGGCATTTCAGCCACCGGCACCGGAGAAGCTCCCACCGCCGAGGTTGCTCGCTATCCTCTGCGTTCCAATTCCCAGTCTAGCCTCCTCCTCCACTCTCCTCTCCGCTCACCTCACCGCCGGTGCCCTAACATTAATAGCTTAATGCACTATACAGGACTGAAGCTTCCAGTGGCGACAGTTAGTTTAGAACCATACCCAATTACCCACGAGCAATTGACACCCTACAATCCTACAGTTAGCCTGCATGTACCAATAATGGACCAGCTACAAACATCAGGTGCCCAATGATAAATGGAGATTCAGAAACTACAAGCTAAATTAGAAGTAACCGCTATAGCTTTCAAATAAAAGTACAGAAGATAGTCCACTCGAAGGTCAAAGAATTCATTGAAGTAAAAATAAAAACAACAATAATAATATAGATGTCATGCAATCTGCTTTTTGGACAATTCTCTGACTGAGCAGCGAAGTTCATCTAAGATGACATAAAATATGAATATAAGAAGACCAGTAAAAGAATCATGTCTGGC